>NC_056729.1:1715862470-1715907470 GCF_019279795.1 Protopterus annectens | reverse complement strand
GTATATAAAGTTCCTTGGTGTAGGATTCTGCATCCTGGATATCATTATCCTTCTGCAAGGGAATAGTGAAGCTTTCCACTTCTGATGCAAGTAGTTTGAAGTTTGCTTTGGAAAGGTTTTTTACAATGTTTTTTTTGAATGGGGGAGGTAGAGTGGTGAGGATGTCTAGGGTTATCAGTTTGTGGTGTGATCTGACCAGAGAGGGAGTGATAACGGGTGTGGTACAATGGGCGCCCATATTTATGATGACTAAATCCAATATGTTGTCCCCTCTAGTGGGAGAACATTCTAGTTGTTCAAGGGCATATGAATTTATAAATTCTATGAACCGCTGGGCATAGGAGTTAGAACTTTGGTAGTTCGCCCAGTCTATACCAGTTTAGTTGAATTCACCCCAAATTATGGTGTTGGGTAGGACCTTTATATTTTCCAATGCCTTAAGGAATGCTGAGTGAGCATCTTGGGACGTGGTGGGTGATGTATAACAGGCTATGACTTGAAATGTGGTTTTGCCTGCTGATAGTTGTGCATGGATGTTCTCTGGGGCATCATGCTGCGCCACTAACCTGGAGATGTGGGTATCCTTGATGAATATGGATACACCTCTGCCCTTTGTACTGCGATCTGGTAACTGAGGCCAGAAGGTATGATATGAATTGTAACCTGGTAGTGCTGGGGTGCTCTCTGGAGCCTTAAACCAGGTTTCCGTCACGGCACAATCATCGATTTTCTCCATACTGAGGAGTGCCTCGAGTGCGTGCATTTTGAGGTTGAGACTTACCCTTAGTTTTTGGTTACCTGTGCTGGTTACAGTGGTTGGTTTGTCCTTTGAGCCTTGCCAAAAAAAGGCACTATGGGGACGGCAAGAGCCTTGGTCAGTATTCGAAAGGCTAGGGGTGACAGGTGAAAACCATCTCTGGCGAAACAGCGAGGCTTGTCTATCATGTTATCCCAGGCAGACAGACACTGGATCCCCTTAGAATGACACCAGAAGCTTAGCCAATTGTTGAAATTGATCATTTTGTCTTTGTATTGTGGTATCATTGTAGGTGAAGGTAGTATGCTACTCAAGGTCAGGGTCATACCAGCTTGGGCTACATGATCAGAGAGCTCCTCGATGTCTCTCTTCATGTAGTCCAGGGAGGTACATCTTAGATAATTCACACCAACATGTACAATGACAGCGTCATACTTGTTCTGGAGTGACCCAAGTGCCTGTGTTATGTGGCGGATCCTAACACCCGACAGGAGCTGACAGTAACCTTCTCCTTGTTCAGCCTGGTGAGTGGAACATCTGTGTGCCTTACTATAGAGTCTTCTATTACTAGCATGTTGGGTATGGTGTTTTGCCTTAGGGGCTGTCATGAGGCACACTGCTGAGGTGAATTATGTGTTTTCTGGCTTGTGTTTGGAGGTGCAGGTTGCTTGCTTGTCTGCTTTGGAGGGCACTGTTTCTTTTTCAGATTGGTACCTAGTGCCTCCGAATATGTTTTTGTGTATTTATGTGTATGTTTTGCCGGTGCTTGTTTTGTAGATCCATGTGTGACTGGTGGTGTGATGCTAGTGTGTTTCTTCTCCTCTTGACTGTCTGTTACAGTCATGGGTTGAGAGCGCTTAGCCTCCATGGCTGTGTATTTGCATCTCACACAAGTGTTTGTGTCGAGAGGTAAGAAGAGAGGGTTGTCTGTATACATGAGGCAGTTGTGACATTGCCTCAGGATGCTCAATTCCACCAGATGAACTGGAGAGTACACCTGAAGCTGACCTCTGGACATGCTTGGAAAAGTAAATTTCACTTGTCTTGCGGACAATTGCGGGTCTTATGCTGTATTATAATAGTGCTGTCTAGGAGATTTGGAAAATAATAGTGTTGTCTGGGAGATTTGGACAAGTGCTGATTTGGGTTATGCAAGTGCTGCAATAAGAGTAGTTGATCTGAAGCACTTGAGTTGAGGCTTGCCTAGTTCTAAGGGAAAATTTGCAGCGCACACTTTGTGGAGCCAGTATAGTATACCCCAGATAACCGGCGCTGCTCTGTGCACAAGATCACGCAAAAAGAGAGTTGCAGGGTTTTAAGAGAGAGATCAATGAGTTTGGAATTGACCCAAAATGGCCAATAAAACTACAGTTTCTAGGCAGTAACCACTCCTACAGGGACAGGCAGGCTGCTCAGTGTTAACTACTGCCACTGGTGAACACAGAGACTTCCTTTTAGCCCGAGTAAGCACTGGCCTCCAAGAAACTTACAAACAGTTCAGAACAGCAACTTTATAACTGAACTCTTTTTTTTTTTTTTTTTTTTTTTTTTTTTTTTTTTTTAATTATAGAAAGTGGAAAAATAGCAAGATTTTTTTTTTTGTTTGTTTAAGGATAGCAGAGACACACAAGTAGCAAACTAGTCAGAACAGTGCAATAAATGACCACAACAGTACTAGGTCAGAGGCAGGTAAAATGCAATTTTAAGAAAAAACTATTTTAAATTAAGTGCAACACAAAAAATGCAATAAACCGGCTCTAGATATGTTCTAAACACTGTTTCTAACACAGATATCAACTTTTGCAAGCAAGAAAACGCCGAAAAGTAGGCGACAATGCAGTTTTTCTAAGAAATAAATCGGAAGAAAATACTTAAAATCTCAAAAGTGTCTCCTTTCTTCTCTCGGCATTTTCTCCTCTTGGTAGGTGCTTCAGCAACAACTATCAAGCCTGGAAAGGCGCCAAAACAACGCGGCTGCAGGGTTTTAAGAGAGAGAGATCAAGGAGTTTGGAATTTACCCAAAATGGCTAATAAAACTACAGTTTCTAGGCAGTAACCACTCCTACAGGGACAGGCAGGCTGCTCAGTGTTAACCTCTGCCACTGGTGAACAAAGAGACTTCTCTTTAGCCCAAGTAAGCAGTGGCCTCCAAGAAACTTAGAAACAGTTCAGAACAGCAACTCTGTAACTGAACTTTTTTTTTTAATTATAGAAAGTGGGAAAATGATTGCATGTTAACTAGAGAATAGAGTGCATGTACTTGGTAGCATGGAGAGAGCGAATGAGTTTAGTTTAGGTGTTTGAAAAGTAGGATAAATGAAATCTAGCAAAGTCTACCTGTGAATAAAAAAAAAAAAAAAATCTGATTTCATAAAGTTCTACAGTCATATACGGTACCCCAGCCTTCACATAACATTCCTGCTTCTATTTCTTTGTTACCCTACTTCTGTACCCTCCTCCTACAGTGCTGTTTACACACATCCTACTCGTACCTTTCTCTGATACCCCTTTAACCAGACTGAACAAGATGACTGTTAATTGCCTATCCAGAGCTAGGATTTGCCAAATTATATATGCGTCACTGCACCACAGATACCAGTATGACTCTATCATAGTCCTTGTAAGTGTAAATGATCTCAGATGTACCTCTGTAGACTATATGAAGAGAGATGACATATGTCTCTGTGTCTCAGGCTATATGAGGCTAGCACTGAGCAGCATATTACCTTCACCAAGAGTGATGCCACAATATAAACGAAAGGTGGCTGGTTTTAACAACTGGCTGAATTTCTGCTGTCATTCCAAAGTGGAGCCAGTATTTGTCAGCATGGGAAGACATGGTTAACAAACAATGTTGATCTGGCAGGTGTGGTCTGTGCCTGCCCATCCAGGCTTCTGAATATTGGCTAAAACTATTCTCCTCCATATTTTTTTTAGGCAATGCCAAATTGACAAACTTACTGAGACAGCAAAATCAACTCAGCTGAACCCCAAGGTGTTGCTACTCAATGGCAGGACCCTAAACAAAAAGCTAAATTCCCTCTAAGCCCTTCTCACAGTAGGGAATATACATGTCTGTGCAGTTACCAAGACCTGGTTTAAAGCTGCAGAGAGTACCCCAGCAGTGCAAGAATTCATTGCTTTGCACATTTTTAGACCAGAAGCTGGACAGACAAGGGACTAAAGGTGGAGGTTTCTTGATGTACATCAATTACAGGCATACCTCTAGGTTGTTTAAACAGGATGATGTGCTGTAGTTTTTCCACGTGTAGGTCACCATAGATAAAATCCTATACTGTATCCTAGCAAGCTTATTGGCCACCCTCTGTCTCATGAAACTCATAGCTCATACTTATTGGAGACACTCGCCATCCAATGCAACACCTCACTTATGGGGGACTTCAGTTATCCTTCTATAGACTGGGAGTCCTATATAACTCGAATCTTCAGACAGAAATTCTTGGACTTCGTAAATACAAACATCCTTAACCAGTTAGTGCATATGCCTATTAGAGGTTCCAGCGTACTGGATCTCTTCTTCACATATATAGAAGAACGTTGCAGCACCCTCAGTGTAATGTCTTCCCTGGTAAGGTCTGAACATAAAGCTGTCTCCTTCGAAATCAAAATCAGCTTGGTAACCGCAGTAAACCCAATAACAGTTAAGAGCTGTTCCAAAGGCAAACTACCTTTTGAGTGATAGTTTGTCAAAATTTAGTGCCCCTCCAAATCCATTAAACACAGCAGCCTATGCAGAATTGTTCGCAGAAACCTGTGCAACCATGTCAGTGGCTGCATACTGGCTGCTGTACCTACCAGTGGTAAGCCCAAAGCTAACTCCAAAAACAAACCAGACTGGTGGCATCCCATATTAAACAGGTTATTCAACAAAAGGAAAAAGATCATGTCTAAAGTCAGGAAGCGTAACTTCCATAAAGAGAAGAATTCTCTCTTGAAAATAAACAGGCAGTTAAGTGGGTAATTAAGTCCAATAAATCCAATTTTGAGGTCAAGATGGTCTGCCAGGCAAAAGACAACCATAAGGCCTTCTTCAGCTATGTCAGAAACTTCAAAGGCAGCACACAGCAGTGTGCTGAACTGAAGAGGAATGGTACCACATTAACTGAGTTAGGCGATATAGTGTGTCTGCTGGCTTGGCAGTCAGTTCCATCTTTAGCCACTCCCCCAGCCACCTCCCTAGAAATAATTCAGTTATAAACCAAGAGCATGTCCTGGCTATGCTGTTTAGGGCTAGGAATACAGACTCAAGGGGTCCCGCTAATACACCTCCTGAATAGTGTAAAACTCCCCTGACTCTGGAATAGACTGACCATACGTGTCAAGCGGAGCACCTCTTTGGCCCTCTTCAAAAGGAACCTTGACGATTGGATGGGAGAAAGAAGTTCACCCAGGGGATCACGTCAGTTGCCCTGCTAGACAGGGGTCCAGGGAAGTAAATAGTGTGGGAAGAAATAGTCACGAAATTGTTATGACTAGGCTTGTATAGGCCCTAGGGCCGATAGCCTAGTACCAACCTATGAACATGATCTATCAAGGCCACTGGAGTTACTTTTTTAACAGTAGTCTTAAAACAGGCTTCATCCCATAAGAATGGAAAGCTGCAACAGTCATCATCCTTCATATGGGCGTATCGTCAACAGATCCCAGAAACTACCGACCCATTACTCTGACTAGTAATATTTGCAAAGCCATGGAAAGAATTATGGAACTGATCGACAGAGATGTAGATGACCTTCAGACACTTGATCCATCCCAGTTTGGCTTTGTCAAAGGAAGGTCATGCCTATTGAATCTGGTGGATGACCTTGAGAAGGTCACCAAGACAATGTATCAGGGTGAAACAGTGCATACTGTGTACCTTGACCTGTTTAAGGCATTTAATAGAATACCCCACTCTGGCATTAACAAACTTGCAGAATTAGGCATAATCCCCTAGATAACACACTGGTTCACAGATGGGAGCCAGAAGGTTAGGATTTGTGAGGTCACCTCCTCAGAGAGACCAGTCAGTAATGAAGTCTCTCAAGGCAGTGTATTGGGCCCGCTCTTCTTTGGCATGTACTTCTCAGAAGTCAAGATTAATGTCAAAGGCCTCTGGCTGACCAAGTTTGCAGATTGTAAACTGGGAGCAATCATAGAATTTCCCCAAGACACTAACATATAGGTCCATATCAGGTTACTAAGCTAGCTGTCCTAGAGTCATTATAAGTCTAGCCATGTTAACCCAAGTATTCCCATTTGTTCTTTTTTGGGTAGTTTGCAGAATTAATTTATGAACTGAGCAGGCCTATGATAATACCCCTGTCTGTGAGGCCACCCCAGGGGTGACTTTGTCTTATTATTTATTTATTTATTTCCAGTTAGATTACCGTGGAAGTCCACTGGGCCGAAATGACCCATTTTCAGTGGAGGCTCAGTGATAAAAGCTCCAAGTTGCATAATACATTTACAATAAAAGTGGTACATAGGTATAACAGATACATTATACAACAGTAAGAATTTAGACAATTGGAGTCTTGGTATTTAACAGAGTTCATGGTTTTTCAATTTCATTTAAGGAGCACTCTGATGTGCAGAGTTTGACAACAATATATGTGTGAACATGAGTAGAGAGAGAGAGAGAGACGACAGATAAAGACATAGAGAATACACTCTGCTTGAACACAAATTAAACATAGATGCTATTTACACTATTTACAAGGTTGAGTTGAGTCAGATTAGCTATAGGTGTTATCAAAAGCATAGAGCGTCCAGGAGAGAGAGAGAAGACACACTGGGAGCAGAAGGTTTAACTAGGATTAGGTGGGGTGAAGGCAGGTACAATTCCGTTTAGTGGACAGGTGTTTGAAAAGCAGGTTTTTAAAGTTTTCAGTGTTTGGCATAGATCTTGGAGTAAATGGAAGGGAATTCCATTTTTTTGCCAAGTGAGTAAGAGAGAAGTTGTTGGCCAGCAGTATGTTTAGGTTTATTGATAGCTATTAGGTTCTAATTTTCAGATCTTAGTGCTCTTTTTGGTATGTAGGGGGGAGGAGATTAGTTTAGGGCAGGACATTTTGCTGGGTGAAATATGATTCTGTGAGCAGAGGTGAGTTAGAGATAGTCTAGGTAGTTAGGGAGTTCGAGCCAATTCAGGGATTGTAGGGTGAAGCAGTGATGGGTATAGTTTTTGGAGTTAGTGGCGAATTTAGAGATTTTGTTATAGCAGGTTTCTAGTTTGGAGGTGATAGTGGAGGACAGATTGGTTAGGAGAGGGGCACCATATAATAAGGAAGGGAGAAGATAAGTTGTGGCCAGAGTATGCCTAGTAGAGTTAGTGAGAAAGCGATTGTTCCTATACAGCATGCCTAGCTTTTGGTGGGTTTTCTTGATATTTTGTTGAATGTGTATGTCAAATTTGAGGTGTTCATCAATGGTAATACCAAGTAGTTTAGCGGAGGGAACTACTTCTGTAGGTGAATTGGTATGGCTATAGACTTTGAAGTTGTTTTTGGCATAGGAGAAGGACTTTGTAGGAGGGAATAGTAGAATCTTTGATTTATTAGCAACTTCAAAGTCTATAGCAATACCAATTCACCTACAGGGGTTGGGAGGGTGGCCTAATGGTTAAGATGTTTGCCTTATAATCACAAGGCGCAGAGTTTGAGTCTCTCAAGGGATAATTGGCTATTCTTACAGTGTTACAATGGCTTGCAAGGGCATTTAACCTAGTACTAACCTATGAACTAGAGAGAGGTGCTTTTGGCACATCCAGTTTTCGGTTGTTGAAAATGCAATTTAGGTTTTGTTTAGAAGTTCAGAGAACTTTGAGGCAGAGCAGACTAAGGTAGAATCGTCTGCGTATTGAATGATTTTGGTGTCAGGAATAGCAGAGTGAAAGTTATTGATGATGATATTAAAAAGCATGGGGCCGAGAATAGATCCCTGTGGTACTCCAGTTGGGGTAGGAAGGAAGAGATGGAGTTCTTCTATTTGACTGCCTGTGATCTAACGGATAGATAACTGGAGAACCAAGATATAGTGTTGGGTGAGAGATGGAGATTGTAGAGTTGAAAGAGAAGGTGCTTGTAGGATACAGTATCGAAAGCTTTGGACAGATCAAGTAAAATGGTAGAAACTAAATGTCCTGAATCACGGGCTTGGTCGACAGTATCAAGGAAAGAGAGTAGAGTGGTAATAGTGCTATAGCCTGGGTGGAAGTCGTGTTGGGTGGGAGTGAGAAGGTTGTTTAGAGTCAGAAAAGGCATGAGTTGGAGGTGGATGCATTTTTCTAGGATTTTAGAGATTGGTGAGAGGAGAGCGATTGGGCAAAAGATTGAGATGTTGGTGTTTTTGCCTCCTTTGTGAAGTCGAAGAATATAGGCTGAGTGCCAGAGTTTAGGGACATATAATTCCTGTATGGATCCTTCAATAATGATGCTGATTGGAAGAGCAATACCTTCAGCAGCACATTTCAGGAATGAAGAAGGAATATTGTCATGAACATTAGAGCAAGGTTTAAGTTTGGATAAAAGTTTTTGTATGAAGTTAGTGGAGATGGGTTTGAGCTCAAACAGAGAGGGAGGGTTGCTAGGTGAGTTGGAAAGTGGTGAGTATAAGGAAGTTGGGTTATTGTTAGGAAATGTCTTGATGAGGTTTGAAGTAGTTTCTATGAAAAATGTGTTAAATTCGGAGCTTAGTTCAGGGTCAGATTTACTTGGGTCAGGACAGGGGTTATTCTTGGAGCCTGGATTGAGAAGAGAATGTATTGAATTCCAGAAAAGTTTGGGATTTGTATTTGTGGACTGGAGTTTGATGTAGTAGGACTTTTTGTCCTTGGTGATTAGTTTTTTTGCAAGGTTGTGTAGCTGTTGATATTGGAGGAGAGTAGTGGGCAGCTTATTATTTTGGTAATGTTTCCATATTTTGTCTCTTTGGTGCATGATTTTTTTGTTTCTTTGGATAGCCAAGGAACAGTTTTGGCTTTTATCCTTTTGTGTCTTAGAGGGGCAAGGGAGTTTAGGGTATCTAAGAAGACAGAGTTGAAATATTCTATAACTCTGTCAAGTGGAAGTGTGTTTAGAATTTGCCAGTTCATCTGTTTGAATATGTTTGAGAAAGTAGTAGGGTTGAAGTTAGTGAGGTTGCAAGTGCGGATATATTGATGCTGGTGTGGGGTAGAGCTGGTTGAGTGATGTATGAAGGCTGGAAAGGTGGTCACTAATGGTATCGGGAATAGTGCCAGAGTTAGTTATTTTAGTTGGATATGAGGCTAGGATCCAGTCTAAGGTAGATCTGGGTGGATTTGTTTTGTTTGGTCGGGTGCTGGGGAGGATTAACTGAGAGAAGTTGTACAGGTTAATTGTTAGGGAGGGAGAGTGGCAATTGATTTTGTTCCAGTCAATATTTACATTTCTTAGAATGTAAGTTTCATAGTGAATTCTAGTAGAAGCCCATAAGAGAATTTTTTCGAGTGTAGAGATATTATTACCAGGTGTGATATATAGGGCAATAGTACAGATTTTTGTGTGTATTTAATTTTAGTAGTCCAGCAGTTCCGTATTCTGGAATTGGGGAATTGGAATTTGGAGTGGAATTATGGTGAGGAGGTTAGAGAAACTAGGGCAGAGCGGCCACCTTTTTTTTTGTTAAGAAGGTCACTTCTGAGAGCATGAAATCCTGGGGTAGGCTCTCAGAGATGGAGGGTTTAAGCCATGTTTCGGAGATGGCTAAGATGTCAGGTTGGTTATGGCTTAACCAAGCTTGAAATTGGTGAATTTTGTTGTTGAGACTTTGTGCATTTAAAGTAAAAAGTGTTAGGGTGTTGTGGTAGGAGTTGGATGATAGAAGGTGGGTGTTGGCGAAAGAGGGGGTAGGACCATGGTTAGGATGAATATCAACAGCTTGGACTAAGTTATTAATGATATTATCCTTTAGCCATTTGGGTTTACTAGGTATGAGAATTGATGTTTTTTAGGTTAGAGTGGGTGACAATATCTTAACTTTAAAGGAGATAATTTTAGGGTGGAATAAGTGAAGAGTGTTGGGCTGGATGAGAGATGAGGAGATGGAGTGGATATGGGAGTAGGATTGAGTGTGAGGGTGTGTCTGTTTGCTGTTTTTTTAGTGGGTAATTTTGGGCAAGTATTATAGTAGTATGAGCTAGCAAAATAAAGAAGAATTAGGATAAGGGAGAGAAGGCAGGGTACTAGGAGGGTATAATGCCTTGATAAGAGCATATTGGGTAAGAGGGAGAAAGAAAGATGTAGGAGTAAGGAAAGGAGAGGTTGCATAGGAAGGGAGGTAAGGGTTGGGACAGTGCCCTAATGGTTAAGGTATTTGCCTTACAAACGCAAAGTGCAGGGTTTGAGTCTCGCAAGGGATAATTGGCTAAGCTTAAAATGGCTCACAAGGGCAGTTAGCTTAGTACTAATCTATGAATCTATTAGAAAGTACTGGAGGTTTTAATAGGATCTTAGTGTGGGTGTTATATGGGAATGCAAAAAAAGAGGAGGGGATTGTAATTGTATAAGGGTGATGTGCAGATGGAAGAGTGTGAAAGGGAAGTAGAAGGCAGGGGATTGGTGGGGGGGCAGCTATTGGGTGAATAGCTTGAGGGAGGGGTTAAGGAGGAATAAAGGTAGGAGTGGTGGGGGTGGTTGAGAATTGGGGGCAGGGTAGGTGAGCAGAGTGAGCCCGAAGGGCGAACATAGCGGGATGGAGTAGAAGAGGTGAGTACAGCAGATAAATGGCTGTAGAAAGAGGGTTTGTTCTGAAGTTTAAGGAGAGGTAGTACAGGGTGACCTTTACTGAGGGAGTTTTAGCATAAAGGGAAAGGAAAAAATCACAGAATGATGAACTCAACAGTCTCTTTAGTAGAACATTATCAGGACTAAAGTGTACAAGTAGGGTTTCGTTAGTTTGAAGCTGCTACTTAGTGGTAGAGGGAGGAAGCAAGCAGCAAGGAGAGTCAAAACCTGTCTGGGGTGTAAATATAGTCTTAGTTATGGAAAACAAGATGGGGAGAGGGCAAATGGTCTACGGTAGGCTGCTAGAATGCATGCACGGGAGGCCAGACTAGCACAATAGGTATTACAGCAAGGCAGTGTATAATTAGTACTGGGCAACATACATTTAATGCAGCCCTGTTGGGGGGACTTTACAGCACTAGTGTTCAGATTACCAGGCAGGTTGGCAGAGTTAGGGTGTCTTCAGAAGGTGACTGGAGGTTTCCGTATTGCTTTGAGGCAGGGAGGGAGCACCCGGGACGTATTATGGGAGGCGACTCTAGCAGCCCAGAACCATGGGACCGGCACAGGAAAGCTGTGGACGCTTGGTACAGGACTTTAAAAATCCTGTCGTGCAAATGTCTTATAAAAGGGTATGATAAATGACAGGTGCAAAAGCCATGGCTTAAACCTCATTGAAGAGAAGTGTTATATACCACGTTTTGGGAGGTCAACTGCCCCAGGAAACTTTCATCAGTAAAACAACCCTAAGATATGACCTACTAGTCAAGAATCTGGGAACACATGTAGCCAGTAATCTCACTTTTGGTCAACATATATCCAAAGTAGTAAGGAAATCCTTTGTGTGTTGCTTAACTTTTAAGTGCATGACATCTAGATCCTGGAATGTCATTGTACCACAATACTCAGCCCTCATCAGACCCATCATTGAGTATAATGCCCCCTTCAGTATGTACCTGACCAGACACATGCAGTAACTGGATCATCTACAAGGGTTCTTCACAAAAAGAATACAGGGCATAAACCTAACGTCCCATGCAGGTTGCCTCAAGGCCCGTCTCAGTACTCTGTTTACTATAGACTAGCAAAAAACAAAAACTTGGAAGCCCTCCTTGGACAGCAAGCAAAAACGATTTTACCTGCTTTTACCCTGCTTCACATGGTGATTATTGCCAAAACTCTGGACTTATTTTTTATTACAATCGTTTTTGCTTGCTGTCCGAGGAGGGCTTCTAAGTTTTTGTTTTTTGCTGGTTTTCTGTTTAAGTTTCTTGTACTATAGACTAGCGAGAGGTGCTCTATGCCTGGTATACAAAGCATCTCTGGACTCCACTTGAACGTTTTGCACGTTTATAAACCAAACTGCATCAGAACTACTAGATTTAAAGACCTAAATTTCACTTAAATGTTGGAGAGACAGATATGTGTATCAGAGAATTCCCTTTCTCTGAAACTTATATCCCCCTCTAATCCTATATAAGCGAAACGTTTGCCATTGAATGAGAAATCAGAAATTCTCCCCTGGTCTGGCACCCACATCTGATGACAGAGATGGTCAGTAAATCATGTCATAGCCAACAATCACTCCTGTATAAATGTCTAAAACGTCTAACTTGTGGGACACATTTACATCTAACTTGTGGGACACATTTTGGTTGCATGGCTAGGCTTATAAAGGCTCTAGTAGTCATTAGCCTGGTGTACACCTGTGAACTAGCACACTTAATGTCTTATCAGCATCAGTTCTGCAACAGTGCGGTCATTTCATGGTAGACTAACCTTAGCCCATAATTCCACTCACCATTATTTTTCTATAGCATCACATGTGATCCACACAACTTTTATCCAGTTATTTAAGACAAACTATCTCAACACAAATCTCATATTCATTAAGTTACCCCCCAAAATCCATAGGTTCATACTAGGCTATCTGCCCTGGGGCAATTATAAGCCTAGCCCGATTCTGTATGGCTTATGCCACCTCTTGATTTGAGTATACTGTGCCCTTTTTAAGGTTTAGTTTACTGTGCCTCTGTCTAATAGTGACCCGGGAGTAATCCCTGGGACAAACCTACGATCCCCCATCCACTTATCGAGATTCTTCTTGAAGAGATTCAGTGAGGTGCTCTGCCTCACATGAACTGGAATTCTATTCCAGAGTGAAGGGAGCCTCTGGGTTATGAACCTGTCCCTCCAGCAAGTTCTGTTTATTTCTGTGCTGAGGTTCAAGTCCCTCAAGCGTGTGGCTCTAAGGGATTTAGATTTACTGAGGTGGAGCATGTCCATTAATTCTGGATTTGACATAGCTTTGTATGTCAGGCATAGATCGCCTCGAAGTAGGTGGTATGCAACTGAGTAGAGCTGGAGTTTTTTTAACAGAGCAGCATATGGCATCTGTTTGAGACCCTTGATCCTCTTGGTGAGATACTTTTGGGGTCTTTCTAATTGCTGCAGGTGTCGGGTAAGGAACATCCCAAAAGGGGCATTGTATTCTATGATGGGCCTGATGAAGGATGAATAAAGGGGCATGATTACCTCTCTTGATCTAGAAGTGAAACCCTTCGTGATGAGGTGGGCTATGTAGAAGGTCTTTCTAACCACTTTGGCAATGTGGTTTTCAAAGGAGAGATTGCTATCAACTTGGGTTCCCAGGTCCTTAATAACTTTCTCTGTACTTAATGGGTTTCCACCTATGTGGTAATTTGTGGGCACATTGTTTTTGCCAAAGGGTATGACTATACATTTTTTGGCATTTAGCTTTAAACCATGGCACTGGCACCAGTTATCTGTCTCTGAGAGACCTTTTTGAAGGATGTTTGTGTCAGCTGGAGAGTCGATTATGGCGCCCAGTTTGCAGTCGTCTGCAAACTTGGTGAGCCATAGTCCTCCCATGTTTGCCTGTACCTCGGAAAAGTATATACTGAACAAGAGTGGTCCGAGGACAGAACCCTGTGGGATGCCACTTGTGACCGGTTTCGAGTCTGACATGGCTCCAGCAACTCTCACTCTGTGGGTTCTGTCTTTGAGCCAGTTTGCGACCCATCTTGTGACATAGGGGTTTATATTTAAGCTGGATAGCTTATCTATGATGCCCGAGTGGGGTATTGTGTCAAATACCTTTGCAAGGTCCAGATAGGCTGTGTGGACTACCTTCCCTTCATCTATGGCTTTGGTGACTGTTTCAAAGAAGTCAACCAGGTTCAAAAGGCAGGATCTGCCCTTGACAAAGCCGAACTGGGTAGGATCTAGTGTCTGTAGGTCCCCAATGTCTTTGTTTATGAGCTCCATGGTGATCCTCTCCATAGCCTTGCAGACTAAGCTAGTCAGGCTTATGGGGCGATAGTTTCCAGGGTCTGAAGAAGCTCCACCTTTGTGGAGTGGGACCACTGTTGCTGTACGCCATTCTGTGGGCACATATCCTGTAGTGAGGCTGAGATTGTATAGCTGTTTTATTTGAGGGATTAGTTCCACTTGGAGTTCATGTAGGACGCAACCTGGGATGCCATCTGGTCCCATGGAAGCAGTATTTTTTGCTTTGGAGAGGGCAGCCTTCACCTGAGCATCTGAGATGTTTGGGAGGCAGCCCTCTGCCATGATAGATACTTGCTCTTTTGGGGGGGGGGGGTGGAGAAGTTTGCACTGAACCTGTCTGCCAGGATATTGGCAATGTCTGTGGGTTCAGTGTATTTTTTGCCATTTAGAATCAATTCAGAACAAGTCTGGGAGTTGCATCCCAGGTTTCTAACATAACTGAAAAAAGCCTTATGATTGTCTTTGGTGTCCTGTGCAATTTTTCTCTCGAAGCTGGCCTTGGAGGATTTTATGAGGGATCGTAATTTTTTGCTAGTACTGATCAGAGATGCCTTCCCTATTAGGGATTTTGCTCTATCATGTAGTAGCTTCCTCCTCCTGTTGTACAGTTTATTTATGGCAGGGGTCCACCAGACTGGACGCCTGCCTTTGGATGATTGCGTCTTGGTTTTGTTTGGGATAGCATGATCCATGCATTCCTGGAGATGTCCGTAGAATGCATTTATATAGGATTCTGCAGTTTGGGCCGTAGTTTCCACTGGCCCTGGGGCCTTGAAGGATTTCACTTCGGTTTTGAGAAGTGAGAAGTTCGCTTTTGAGAAGTTTTTCACTGTGGTTTTCTGGGCTGGGGTGGGGTCGGGATGTGGACATCCAGTGAAATTAATTTATGGTCTGATCTTACCAATGAAGGATATACTTCTGGTGTGGCGCATAGAGTCCCCATGTTGGTAATGATCAGGTCTAGTATGTTGTCCCCTCTTGTGGGAATGGTATCTAGTTGTTCCATAGCATTTGAGTTTATAATTTCTAGGAATCTTTGGGCTAAGGTGCTGGGGCTTCAGTAGTGCTCCCAGTCAATGTTTGGGTAGTTGAAGTCGCCCAATATAATGGTGTTTGGAGAGATCTTCATGTTCTCCAATGTTTTCAGGAAAGCCGAATGGGATTCCTAACTTTGAGAGGGTGATCTGTAGGATGCTATAAACTGAAAAGCAGTCTTGCCCACTGTTAGTTGCACATGGATGGTCTCCGATACTTCGTGCAATGCCACTAACCTGAAGGTGTGGATATCCTTGATAAATATGGAAACTCCCCCTCCTTTTGTGGTTCGGTCCGGGTTTTGGGGCCGAAAAGCATGATACGAGGTATAGCCTGGTAGTGCTGGGGTGCTCTCTGGAGCCTTGAACCAGGTTTCTGTCACTGCACAGATATCGATGTTCTCCATACTGAGGAGAGCTTCGAGTGCATGCATCTTAAGGTTAAGACTTCTGGCGTTTAGCAGCATTACCCTTAGTTTCTTGTTCCTTGTGCTGTCTATGGGGGTGGGTTTGACTTTTGAGCCTTGCCTAAAAAAGGCACTATGGGGGTGGCAAGAGACTTTGCCAATATCCGAAAGCCCAGTGGTGACAGGTGCAAGCCGTCCCTAGCGAAGCAACGTGGCTTGTCGAGCATGTCATCCTAGGCTGACGGACACTGGATCCCCTTTGAATGACACCAACATTTTAGCCAGTTGTTAAAATCGATCATTTTGTCTTTGTACTGTGGCATCATTCTAGGTGAGGGTAAGATGCTGCTCAAGGTCAGGGTCATACCAGCCTGGGCTACATGATCAGAGAGCTCTTCTATGTCTCTTTTCATGTAGTCCAGGGAGGTACGTCTCAAGTCATTCACACCAGCATGTACAATGACTGAGTCATATTTGTATTTGCTTTGGAGTGACCTGAGTGCTTGCGTTATGTGTCGGATCCTAGCACCCGACAGGCAGCTCACCGTGACCTTCTCTTTATTCAGCCTGGTGAGCGGGATGTCAGTGTGTCTGACAATAGAGTCACCTATGACAAGAGTATCAGGTGTGTTATTCAGCCTTAAGGGCTGTGGCTGCTTGGCACACTGACTTTGTGGGTTATGTGTTGTGTGTGTTTTGTTTTGAGGTAGCGTTTGCTTGGATGTCTGCTTTGGAGGTCGCTGTTGCTTAGGTAGATTTTTATTTAGAGCCTCCGAGTATGTTTTTGTGTATTTATGTGTTTGGTTCGCTGATGTGGTGGGACTATGTGATACTGGAATTGTGTTATGTGAGGTTACCTTCTCCTCCTGACTGGTTACACCAGTTTTGAGATGAGAGAGCTCAGCCTCCAGTTTGGCTGAATAGTTGCATCTCTCACATATATTTGAACCTGTTTGGAAGAGGAGAGGATTGTCCGTGTACATCAGACAGTTGTAACATTTCCTCAAAATTCCCAGATTCACCAGCTGGACTGGAGAGGAAACCATTGACTGACCTTTGGACATGCTAGAGTAACAGGGAAACTGAATTTAAGATGGACCAATAGAGGACAGAGTAATCGTAGAGAGTATAAGAGTAAGTAGTGCTTATGGTTTAATAGTGCTAACTTGTAGGATTACTTAATTGGACCAGTGAAGGGCCTTAGAATGAGAATATGGTGTTTAAATTGAGAGATAGAGCAGTTGTAAGGGAAAAAGTGAAGAGCAGACTTTGTGGAGCCAGGAATAGTTTAAACCCAATTAGGCGGCGCTGCCCGTTGTTGCGCTATGCTGGATGAAGATGAAGGAGTTTTGGAATTGACCCAAAATGGCCAATAAAACTACAGTTTCAAGTCAGTAATCACTCCCACAGGGGCAGGCAGGCTGCTCAATGTTTTTCACTGCCACTGATCAACAGAGAGACTTTCCTTTAGCCCAAGCAAAAAATGGCCTCACGGAAACTTACAAACAGTTCAAGAACAGCAAGCCTGTAACTGAACTTTTTCAAATCTCAGAAAAGTGGGAAAAAAGCAAGATTTTTTTTGTTTTTTTGTTTTTTCAGAGATAGCAGAAGTTAACAAGTATCAACAAGTTGTAACAGTGCAGTAAATGACCCCACACAAGAGTGCTAGGCCAAAGACAGATAAAATGCAAGTTTTGAGAAAAAAACGATTTTAAAAATAAGTGTAAACAGCTCTAGGTTGTGCTCTAAATACAGTTACTAATGCAGAAATCAAATTTAACAAGCCAGAAAATGCTCAAAATTTGCAGCTATGCAGACAAACTTAGCAAATAAACAGAGGAAAAATACTTAGTCTCAAAAGTGGCTCCTTTCTTCTCTCAGCATTTTCTCCTCTTTGTGGGTGCTTCACCAACAGCCGGCAAGCCTGAAAAGACGCCAAAACCACGAGGCAACCAGGTTTTAAGAGAGGAAGATGAAGGAGTTTTGGAATTGACCCAAAATGGCCAATAAAACTACAGTTTCAAGTCAGTAACCACTCCCACAGGGGCAGGCAGGCTGCTCAATGTTTTTCACTGCCACTGATCAACAGAGTGACTTTCCTTTAGCCCAAGCAAAAAATGGCCTCACAGAAACTTACAAACAGTTCAAGAACAGCAAGCCTGTAACTGAACTTTTTTAAATCTCAGAAAAGTGGGAAAAAAGCAAGATTTTTTTTGTTTTTTTATTTTTTCAGAGATAGCAGAGGTTAACAAGTATCAACAAGTTATAACAGTGCAGTAAATGACCCCACACAAGAGTGCTAGGCCAAAGACAGATAAAATGCAAGTTGAGAAAAAAACTATTTTAAAAATAAGTGCAAACAGGAAATTCAGTAAACAGCTCTAGGTTGTGCTCTAAATACAGTTACTAATGCAGAAATCAAATTTAACAAGCTAGAAAATGCTCAAAATAGTACTTGCACGCTACCAAAGTAAAGCTGTGTTGGGGACATTCACCCAAGCTAAGGCTACCTTTACCCATCTTGAAATGCTGACTTAACCAAGGAAGCCCCATCCACCACTGCATCTCATCAACAAACAAAAGCTTCATGCTTGCATCTCTAGAACATAAAGTTGTGCAGCATTTGTAATATTCAAAGTCCATGCCTGGCGAGACAATTACTCCCAAAGTGTCATTGCAGCAGCTGAAACGTGGCGAAAGCAAGACATAATGGATGTGGAAATTGTTCTCTTTACTATAATATACTTAAGATGTGAAGTTGTTCCATCTCGCGGTTCATTCTTTACTGATGGGTTTGGAGCCGATCCCTCGGCTCCGAGTCGGCACCTATTGCAAAGCTCGAGGATTTCAAGTAGCTTGAGGCCAAGTCCCTATCCCATGATGCACCCTGAGTTACCTTAGATCTAGTTTGCCACTGCAAAACTGATAGGAGGTTCCAGATAGCTCGGGCCAGTAAAACTTTAAATACTTTACTATTTTACAAATAGTTAGATGTTAAGTTGTCAATCTCGCCTTCATTCTTGCTGGATGGGTTCAGAGCCGATCCTCGGCTCTGACTCGGCCAATACTAAAGCTCGAGAGCTAATTCCACCGTCTCGAGGCTCCCCTATATCCCACAATGCTAGGCGGTAACTACTCAGATCTCGTTTGCCGCTTAGCTGACGAGGTGCTTCTACCGGCTCTGGCAGGTTAGTAAGTTTTTCTTGTTTAAAAACTTCAAATTCTACCCCTATTTTTTTCTATTTAGTTTAGTTTTTATATAGAGCATTCCCTTAGTTTAAATCAGGTCCCCCTTGTGTTAAAATTCCCGTTTTATCCCCTTCTTAACTTTTAGGCCTTTGGCCCACTCCCTCCTTTTTCCCTGTCTTTTCAGTGTGACTGGATTTTTATTTGGTAAAAGGGTGTGTCTGTGTTTGTATTTTTTTCAGAGAGCCTTTCAGGATGTCTAAAGACTCCAAGGTCTCAGGCTTCAAGAAGTGTGATTTGTGCTGTCAGAAAATGTCTCTGACAGACGGTCACACTTCTTGTGTCTATTGTCTGGGACCTTTGCACCTGCTAATTCTTCGAGGCTTGTTAAAGCCTGAAGGCCCCCCCCGACCCAGTCTGCGTCGGGGAAGCCTTCTAAAACTTCCAGGCCGTCGGCTCCAGCTTTAGAGCAGTCTCCTGGAAGCATTAAAGCTGCTTCGACAGCGGCTCCGGCTGGAGCCGATGTTTCGAAGTCTCATACCGTTACCTCGGCTCCGGCTGGAGCCGAGGTTATCAAGACTCAGTTGGCTCCGATAGGCTTATCGGAGCCAACTTCAAAGAAGAGGTCTAGGTCCACTTCCATCGGCTCCATCCACTCGGCTCCGGGATCCCCTCTTTTGTTGGAGCGGAGCCATAGGTCTCATTCCTCTCGGTCCTCCAGGCTGTCCGACCATGATTTACAAAGGGTGGTGACTAGACTTCTCAAGTCCGAGGCACTAGCCCAAATGCTGCATAGCCCTACCCAACAGTCAGTGGCTATTTCCATCCCTGATTTTATTCCTCCTCCGACTCCTTTGAGTTTGGAGCCGTGGCTGTCTGTGCTTTGGAGCCGATACCTTCCCTTTCGGCTCCGTCGTCTGCTCCGATTTCCTCCTTGGAGGGATCTCGGCACAGGGCTTCCCTCGTCAGCTCCGAGGGGGCGAGTGGCATCGGACCCTTGTCCGACCCCATTCTCCCTCTCGGGCCGTCGGCGCTGGTGAGTTTGGCTCTGACATCGGCCTCGGAGCCGTCCCTGTCGGTGCCGGGAGGGGGTCCTTGTCTCCTCGGAGCGGGGACCTCCGGCCTTGGCTGATAGGGGCGCCTTTGAGGTCATGCGGAGCGTGCTAGACCCAGTGTCTACCCCACAGTCTGCTCCGTCAGCTCCTCCCTCTTCAGTGCCTGCGGTGGTTTCTACCCACCCCCTTGTAACAGACCGTAGAGAGCCAGCTCCTCAGGTTTCCCCATTGGGAATATCCTCCTCTTCCAAGGCCTCTCCTGATCTGGTAGGAGAACCCCCTCGGAAGAGACAGTGCAAGAGGAAGCACATTGACTCCCCTGAGTCTATCACCTCTGACACTGACTTGGAGGAATCTGAAGGATGTCCTTCAAGGATGCATCTGCAGTCCTAACATATGGGTTGTCCTGCCTCAGGCAGCCCTTCGGTCGGCCGGATTCCAAAGTCTGGGTCTGGCCTCGGCGGATGTCGCACTTCACCCGACGTCATAGCTGCTGTGAATTGGGTATAAAGGCATCAGCCGACGCCATTTTCCTCAGTCTTTCTTGCCGCGCGGTGCCCGAAGCAGAAGCTGTTCGCAAGTGCCGGTCGGTCAGATCCAGAGATTTCTACTACCGAAGACTTCTAAAAAGCTAAGTACCCCGTTGGAGACTCTTTCTTGCCTCAGCTGATGTCAGAAAAAGTAAATAATTGTTTAACTTGTGGGAAACAAATACCTCATAAGGATTTCCACTCTTACTGCCTTCCTTGCTTAGGCCCAGACCACGACGTATCAGCTTGTCTAGCCTGTGCTTCCTTCAACCGACGGACACTTAGACGTCGGTCGGAGTTTGCAGAGGAGTTTTTTGTCCCGCTTTTGCTTACAAAATGCCGTCGGAGACTCCGACTTCACAATTGGCTAAAAAGCGTAAGGAAAAGGACCGACACTCGCGGTCCGCGGTTTCGGCCGAAACCACGGTTAAGCCAACCGCGAGTGTCTCTGTTTCGGCTGAAACAGAGTCCTCGGTTCTTCCTTCGGCCGAAAGCTTGCCTCCGATAGCCGAGGCCTCACACAGCATGGCTGAATCCGCTACTGAAATTACCCCTGCTGTAGCAGGCACCCAGGATTTATCAGATACTATTCCTTTAGACATATCTACTCCTGCACGTGGAGTTGCTAGGCCCCCTGCATCTATGTCTATCAAGGCTTTTTCTAGGGCTAAAGCAGCCAAATCTTCTAAGGCCTTGCCTGCTAAAACCCCCTCTCACAGGCCTACCTCCAGTTCCCAAATGCTCAGCTTGGCTGAGGATCTCATTTCTTTGATCAGGGGATCCCAACCTCACCCAGACAGGGCCTCTCAACCCCCTCCAGAGAAGAGGCCTAGAGCAGAGCCCCCGGATCCTGTTTCTACAGACTATTCCTTGGATGATTCAGAAAACTCAGGTCCTCCAGAAGGCCCATATTCTCCTTATGAGGATTCTGATGCAGAAGACTCCATTCCTTCTGCCTCTCCTCCTGAGGAATTTTCTTTTGGGGAAACCTTACATGCTATGAGAGAGCATTTTCAATGGCAGGGCCAGGATTTTTCAGATTCAAGGAAAAGGCTAAGGACCTTTTTGCATTTACCACAGCATAGGCCTTTAGCCATTCCTCCAGTTCTAACAGTTGTTGATGATGCTTATAATGATGACTGTACTGCCCCTGACTCTCTTCCCCCGCCCCCTGCCAAGCCCGACAGATATTACAGGGTCCCGGACACACACTTTCACTTGTATAAGGCCCCTATTGCAGATCCTGAAACCATTTCACAGGGCCCCAAAGCTGTTGCAGCTGCCTCTGCCAAAAAACCCCTCCCCTCTGAAAGAGAATCTAGAGCATTAGAGAGATGGGGTAAAAAAGTTTATACTTCTGCTACACTTTCGGCTAGGGCCTTAAACTGTCAATTCCACATGATTCAGTATCAGGAATTTTTGTTAGACCAGCTAAATGAAAAACTGTCCTCTCCTGAACCTATAGACCGTAAGTCCCTTCAGGATTTGGTACATAACACTCAACAGGTCAGTAATCATTCCTTAAAATGCGGCTATGATGCACTGGAGGCTTCCTTTAGATCAGCTATGACTGGAACAGTGATTAGAAGGCATGCCTGGTTAAAAGAGCAATCCTTACCAGACCATGTAAAGTCAAAGCTCCTAGATGCTCCCATGGAGAAACGAAGTTTGTTTGGCTCCCCTGCACAGCAAGTGCTAAAGAAGGTGGAAGAAAAAGCAAAATCTGTCCAAACAGTCAAGGATTTCTTACAGGTCCAGCCTCCGAGGTTTAGTAGAAATTGGCCTTCGAAGAATTGGTCCTTTCCAGACACCTCCAGAGCACAGAGAGGCAGAAATAGGCGCCCAAGAGGCAGAGGCCAATCCAGAGGTGCCTACAGGGGACGTCAGTGGCAGCCTAACAACCAGAGTAGTACTGCCACAGATTCAGCTACGACCACTTCCACAGGACAGACACAATGACTTGACTCTGATGCCGCCTACCAGGGAACAACTGCAAGCACCCTTAGGCGGAAAGCTTGCCTTATTTTCCGTAAACTGGCATTACATTACAGGAGACAAATGGATTTTACAGACAATAGACAAAGGCTACAGGTTTCACTTCCACACTCTACCAAAAAAGAGAGGAATGCCAAACCTACCACCAAACCAAAAAACAAACGCTCTAGGACAAATCAACCACCTACTAAGGATGAGAGCTATAGAAAAGGTACCGCCTATGGAACAAGGGCAAGGATTTTACTCCAGACTTTTCCTGGTACCAAGGAAAGAAAACCAATGGAGGCCTATTCTCGACCTGTCCGCTCTGAACACATATCTCATTGTTCCAAAATTCAAGATGCTGACCCTACAGCAACTTCTTCCCATGTTGGGCAAGGAGTCTTGTCTGGTGACTCTAGATCTCAAGGAGGCATACCTGCACGTCCCTTTACGACCAGATTGCAGAAGATACCTCAGATTTCTTGCAGGATCAGAGCATTATCAAGCCCTTTGGCTTATCTACTGCGCCCAGAGTATTCACGAAATGCCTGGCATCAGTAATTGCTCATTGCAGGCTTCAGGGAATTCAGATTTATCCATACCTGGACGACTGCCTAATACAAGCGGACAACAAGATCAAATTAACAAAAGATTTGGAAAAGGTTATACACCTACTGCAAGCCCTGGGATACACAGTCAACATGAAAAAGTCAAGGCTGGTACCATCCCAAAGGATAACTTTCTTGGGTGCAGAACTGGACACATTAAATCAAATGGCATTTCTCACAGCAGAAAAGCAAAAGCAACTACCACTCTATTTCATGGCATTAACAACGCAGAACCAGCTTACAGCAAGGAAAGTCCTGCAAGCCCTGGGTTACATGGCATCCTGCATAATATTGATTCCACATGCCAGGCTACATATGAGGAAGTTGCAATGGTACCCAAGGAATGTATGGTCTCAACACAAGCACAGTCTAGAAGCCCAGATTCCAATAATTCCATGCCTGAAACAAGAATTCCTGTGGTGGGCTCAGGCCTGTCAGTTGAACAGAGGTCTGCCCTTCCACAAACCTCACCCAAGCCAGACTATCACCACGGACGCCTCAGACCTAGGCTGGGGGGCACACATGGTGGACAAGTGTATACAAGGCCTATGGACACAAGACCAGCTGAACCTACACATAAATCAAAAAGAGATGCTGGCAGTGAAACAGGCACTTCAGACATTCAGACCTTTTCTTCAACAGGGTCATTTGCTGATAAGGACGGACAACACCACAGTCATGTGGTATATCAACAAACAGGGAGGTACACACTCATATCCTTTATGCCGGATGGCAATGGACCTGTGGAATGTGGCCCTGAACCACAACATTCAACTCCAGGCCAAATTTGTGCCAGGAAAAGAAACTTCACTAGCAGACACCTTAAGCAGAACAACAACGGATGCCCACGAATGGATGCTGCATCCAGACATCTTCATAACCATTACAAAGAAATGGGGACTACCAGAAATAGACCTGTTCTCATCCCCACACAACCACCAATTGAGGAAATTCTGCACAAGGGCATACCACCCACTTGCTTGGAAGGTGGACTCCCTATCCTTCAGTTGGGAAAACCTGACAGCATATGCATTCCCACCTCTTCCTTTGATGCACAAAGTGCTACTGAAGATCAAAGAAGATCACCCAAGGATCATCCTGATAGCTCCAGACTGGCCAAGGCAGCATTGGTACCCGCTACTGAGGAGTATGTCTCGGACACACGCATGGCCTCTACCTCTAGTTCCTTTACTGCTAACACAGAACAACTACAAGATCATACATCCAAACTTGAAAACACTACAGCTAGCTGCTTGGAATATTACATAAAGCAAAATAACCCAGATTTATCTCAGAGGGTTAAAGACATTATCCTGGAGGCTCGCAGACCTTACACAAGGAAGACTTATTCAGCCAAATGGAAAAGATACCTCATTTGGAGTGCAGCAAAAGGAGAAAATGTATCATTAGCAAACCTAGCTAACATCCTGGAATACTTAGCAGAACTTTTTCACAATGGCCTGTCTTACTCCTCCATTAAGATTCATGCATCAGCAATTTCAGCAGAATACAACATGGATCCTCCAGTCTTCTCTCATCCTCTACTCAGGCAGTTTCTGAGAGGAATTAAAAATGTAAAGCCTCCAAGGAAGCCACCTTTGCCTACATGGGACCTTAACTTTGTGCTGGAAAAGTTAACACTTCCCCCTTTCGAACCAGCAGCAACAGGAGAATTACAGTTCTTATCTTGGAAAACTGCTTTCCTGCTTGCAATCACTTCAGCAAGAAGGGTTTCTGAATTACAGGCATTAATGGCAGTACAGCCCTTCCTTATCTTCCATCAGGGTAGAGTGTCCTTGAGAACTAATCCTACTTTTATGCCAAAAGTGGTCTCCAGGGTATCATTGAACCAAGCAATCCACCTACCAACATTCTTCCCCAACCCACAGAACAGGGGGGAAAGACTACTACATACATTGGATGTGCACAGGCAATTGCGCTACTATCTGGACAGAACCAAGACCAACAGAAAAACTGACCAGCTTCTGGTAGCATATGCAACAGGAATGGAAGGAAAAGCAATTTCAAAACAGACAATCTCAAAATGGATAGGAAATTGCATTAGATTTTGTTACTCTTTTCATGGAAAGACTACTTCAGAAAACATCAGACCTCACTCCACAAGGGCTACAGCCACTACTACAGCTTTCCTACGAGGAGTGGCTACCAAAGACATTTTTGAAGCTGCTACTTGGAGCTCCGTGCATACATTTGCCAAGCATTATAATCTACCTTTATACTCCAGATCCCGAGCAGGTTTTGCAACTGCTGTTTTGCAAGGGATCTTAACTACACCATAATCATCTTAGTGCCTCCTCCCCCAGTTTGGCTATGGTATTCTACCCATATGTTAGGACTGCAGATGCATCCTTGAAGGACATAGTACAGTTTTGTACCTACCATAAATGTAGATGTCCGGGAGGTATGCATCTGCAGTCAGGATTACCCACCCTCCTTCCCCTCTGTGGTACTCCTAGGGTATTTGCCCATCTTGTAGCTAGCTGGGGGAATCTATTATGGTGTATTTGTTTGTATATATGTATATACATGCTTATATTGTTTGCTCTCTACTGTTTGGAACCATTTGCATTTATCCAAATTTAGCCTTCCTAGAGGGCACCTGGGGCAAGAAACACTGAGGAAAATGGCGTTGGCTGATGCCTTTATACCCAATTCACAGCAGCTATGACGTCGGGTGAAGTGCGACATCAGCCGATGCCAGACCCAGACTTTGGAATCCGGCCGACCGAAGGGCTGCCTGAGGCAGGACAACCCATATGTTAGGACTGCAGATGCATACCTCTCGGACATCTACATTTATGGTAGGTACAAAACTGTACTTTCCCCTTGGTCCCCCTCTGAGGATGTCTCTTTTGCTGACATCCTTGAAATCCTGAAACAGAGGGGGAACTGGCCCGCCCTTAATCCTTCAGAGGACGAGTCGGTTTACCTTGAGGCGTTTGGCTCTCACCCTTCCACCTCCTGGGTGTCCCCTCCTTTTGACCCCCTTATGGAAGTGGTGTCAAGGAAGGCTTGGACGGCCCCTGATTCAGTGGAACCTACCCCAAGGAGGCTGTCAAAATTTATTACTGCCCCTAAAGAGAAAGAGTTTCTATCTAAGGGTGTCTCTGTTGATGCCATGGTGGTGGCCGCAGCCACTAAGAAGGAGTTAGCCGATCCTTCGGTTCCTGTCCATCCTCCTAATAAGGAGTCTAGGACCATGGACAGGTACGGTAAGCGGATGTTTTCATCAGTGACCTTTTTAATGCGGTCTCTGAACTACTTGTTTCACTTCACCCATCTCCAGAGAAATTTGCTCAAGGATATGGGTGAGGCCATGCAGGACCCAACAGTTGAGGGGGTTCCAAGACAAAATGAACTCCCAGTTGGCAACCCTGAATTCGATTGTCAACTCCTCCATGCGGCTTATCTCATATGCGGCTGATGGGGCGAGTAGGGCCGCAGGCACAGGTGTAGCTTTACGACGTCACACCTGGATGCAGCTTTGCAATTTTGCGGACCCTTTCAAGGCGTCCTTCACTAATTCCTCCTTTGATGGCTCAACATTGTTTGGACCTCAGGTGAAAGATACATTGACTAGGTGTGAGCAGGAAGGTAAGACTCTCTCTGCCGTGGGAGTCCGTTTTTCTACCCCTTCTAGACCTTATCCAAAAGGTCAGAAGGGAGGAAAAATGTGGTTCCACAAACCACAGGGAGTCTCATCTGACGCACAAGGTCGATTCCCCTCTAGAGGCAGAGGGGGGAATAACTATAGATGCCGCCCTAGGGGCAGAGGAGGTCAGCAAAACCAGGGTAGCAGAGAAACTTTCTCTGATAAACCCTTTCAGCATCCCTGAGGTGCTGCCCGGCTGTCCACCTTCGGAAGCAGTCGGGGGAAGATTATCACTGTACCCAAAAGCCTGACTTTCCCTCACTCAAGACAAATGGGTACAGTCAGTCATATCCGAGGGTTACAAAATTCCCTTTATTCACATCCCATCCCAACCCAAAGGATCCATTCCAGACGTTCCACCCAGTCTAAGGGAACAAGCAGCATTAGGAATATCAAAGCTGCTGTCAAAAAGAGCTATTCAACCAGTCCCAGCAGACCAGCAAGGATCCGGAATCTGCTCCAAATTCTTTTTGGTACCAAAAAAAACAGGGGACTGGAGACCAATACTGGATCTCAGCAAGTTAAACAATTATATCAAAAAAACAAAATTCCGGATGGTCACGCTACAGTCCATTCTACCCTTCTTGGGTCAGGACAATTGGATGTGCTCGATAGACCTTCAGAATGCGTACTACCATATCAAAATGCACAGATGCTCCAGGAGGTTTCTCCGCTTCAGGCTGGGAGCCAGTCACTACCAGTTCAGAGCCCTGCCCTTTGGTCTCACTACAGCCCCCCCGAGTGTTTACCAAATGCATGGCAGTGGTCGCGGCTCACTTGAGACGTCAAGGATTCCAGGTGTTTCCATATTTGGACGACTGTCTCCTTACCGCCACCACCAGACATCAACTACTTCTATCCAGAGACTTCACCATCCAAACTTGCCAAGCTCTAGGCATTTCAATAAATTTCGAAAAATCTGCCTTGTCGCCTTGTCAATCTATTATCTTTATAGGCGCCACCTTAGACACACTCAATCTTTCCGCCAGACTTACAGAGCAAAGAGTGTTAGATATCCGCAAACAAGTTTACCTTCTACTTCAATGCAACAAGATCAAAGCCAGGGTAGTCTTGAAGGTATTAGGACTCATGGCAGCTACTATCACACTTCTCCCCTTAGCTCGTTTTCACATGCGGATCCTCCAGTGGATGCGGTTTACTCAATGGTCCTTCCAACAGCTCCCGATGTCTCACATCATCCTACTAACTCAATCATGCAAGAATCACCTGTCTTGGTGGATCTCATCACCTCAAGTTCTCCAGGGCAGACCCTTCATTCTCCCCCCCCCAATCGCCACAGTGACAACGGACGCCTCCCTGATAGGGTGTGGGGGGGCATTATCAGGGCAGGACAGTCCAGGGCACGTGGCAACCTTTCGAGTGCCACTTGCACATGTCTTGGAGATGAGAGCAGTGCTTTTAGCGTTGCAAGCCCTTCAGGACTCTCTTCCCACAGGGACTATTGCAATTCAGACAGACAACATGTCCGTAGTGTGGTACATCAATAAACAGGGTGGAACCAAGTCCTACCCCTTATGTCGAGAGGCACTCAGACTTTGGCAGTGGGCGATTTCTTCTCAGTGTTTTCTGATAGCAACGCACATTCCCGGGAAGTCCAACGTGATTGCTGACAAGTTGAGCAGGGCCATTCTCATGCCTCATGAGTGGTCTCTAAAGAAATCAGTGCTGGAAGAAGTCTTCCAAAGATGGGGCCAGCCTTGCTGCGACCTTTTTGCTACTCCCCAAAACAGCAAGTGTCACGACTTCACTCTCTTCCCGTTACCAAGCCATCCCACCAGAGACGCTCTAGTCCACGATTGGCCCCGGGGACTTCTGTATGCTTTCCCCCCCTTTCCACTGATATCTCAGTTAATTCAGAAAGCTATCGCCTTGAGAGTTACCATGATCCTCATTGCCCCTTACTGGCCTCGACAGATATGGTTTCCGTTCCTCCATCATTACCTGTTGGAGCAGCCTTGGCATCTGGATCCGGTGCCAGATCTTTTGACCCACCAGTCGGGCCAGCTGCACCACTCCCTTCAATCTCTCAACCTCACAGCGTGGTTTCTCCGATTCCTACCCTAGCCAGGCTTCCCTTAATCTCTCATTCGGTCCATAACATCCTGATAGCCTCTCACAAGTCTTCTACCAGGAAGATTTATAATAGTAAGTGGAAACGTTTTTCCTTCTGGGCAGCATCAAAAAATATAGACTCTTTCACTGCACCTATCCAGTCTATCCTAGACTTTCTGGCAGAGCTCTTTCATTTAGGCTCTTCCTCATCTACCATTAGAGTACAACTAGCTGCTATATCTAACTTTCATGTAGGTGTCTCAGACTCCAGTATCATGTCCCATAAGCTCTGCAAAGCCTTTTGAAGAGGTGCTTTTCTGCTCAAGCCCCCAATCAAAGATCCTCCACCTCAATGGGACTTGAATTTGGTCCTAGCATCCTTGATTCTCCCCCCCCTTTGAACCAGCGGCTTCATGCCCTCTTAAGTTGCTCTCATGGAAAACACTTTTTCTAGTAGCCATAACTTCAGCTAGAAGGGTATCTGAACTTCATGCTTTTTGCAGTTGTCCTCCTTACTTAGTTTTCCATAAAGACAGGGTGTCCCTCCGGACTAATCCGTCCTTCTTACCTAAGGTTTCCTCTGAGGCAAACCTGAACCAGACGATTGATCTCCCCGTCTTCTTCCCTGATTATTCCAATAGGTCGGAACAAAAGTTACATTTTCTAGATGTTCACCGCCAACTTAGATATTATTTAGACAGGACTAAACAGTTCAGGAAATCTGATCAGCCAGGAAATCTGATCAGCTTTTCCTGTCTTATGCGGAAGGGAAATTGGGCCTTCCAGTTACTAAAGTGTCCCTTTCAAGATGGCTTACCTCTATAATTACCTTCATCTATGAAATCAGACATCAAAAACTGCCTTCAAGACCTAGAGCTCATTCAACTAGGGCATTAGCTACATCTGTAGCTTTTCAGGACAGGCTGCCAATAGGTTCCATTTGTGCAGCAACCATATGGGCTTCTCCTCATACCTTTATTTTACATTACAAATTGGGTATGGCCTCCAGAAACCGTGCCAACTTTGGTTCCACTTTTCTCAAGAGTCTGTTCCGATAGGCCACCCGGGATAAGGTGCTAGGGACGCGGTCCCATCCAGCAAGAATGAAGGCAAGATTGACAACTTAACATTAAGAAGTTATGTACCTACCATAACGTTCCATGTTAGTTGTCTTCTTCTCGCCTTCTTTCTTGCATCCCACCCTCCTTCCCCCTAGCCTGGACAGACCGATAGGAATTTTTGGGATCTTCCATTGGGGTTTTCCTTCCCACATGTTCTACCACCTCTATTCTCCCTTTTATGTTTGTGGTGGCTTACATACAGGTTTACATAGAGGTGGGTTCTTTTTCTCCCTTCTCCATACTAGGGAGACCAGAACTGCTTGGTTTTAGCTATCAAACGAGATCTGAGTAGTTACCGCCTAGCATTGGGGATATAGGGGAGCCTCGAGCTGGTGGAATTAGCTCTCGAGCTTTAGTATTGGCAGAGTCGGAGCCGAGGATCGGCTCCGAACCCATCCAGCAAGAAAGAAGGCGAGAAGAAGACAACTAACATGGAACGTTATGGTAGGTACATAACTTCATATTTTTCACTATAGTAGATAGATAGTTAGCTTAGATAAGCTCTTAAAGCTTTATTTATAGAGTTCCCTTCCCTGTGTGCTGTTTCTTAGCTGTATGTTTGGCCTCGTTTTTCTTATAGGCCTATTTAACTTCTCAGACAAAAAAATTCTTTATTCAGTGACTTTGTCACATTGTTAAAATACTATCTTGTTATTACTTGGTGTTAATTTCTTGTTAAAATTCTGTGTGTATGTGCTTGTTAGGTTTAACTTTAGACTTGTGTGGATATATTTAGCCTGTTTTTTTAAGGCGTATTAGTAGTGATAGCCTTAGTTTAAAAGGCTTGTGTGTGTGTCTGTGTCTTTATAGTTAGCCTGCTTTTTATTAGAAGGTTAATTGATATTGCTGTTGGGTGTGTCCATTTCTGTCATGGCAAATGAAAAAGAAAAACATCCAAGTCAGGTTTTAAAAAATGCCCTAAATGTGGACAAAAGATGTCTGTTACTTACTGCCATGTGAATTGTGTCTAATGCTTGGGTGCCTTGTACCTACAAGAAACATGCTCTATATGCCATTCTTTTTCCTCTAGAGTTCGCCAAGAAAGGAAAAGAAAGCTTATTGATGGGGGTTTGTTGAAACTTTCTTTCCAGGAGGCTTTGAGTGACCAGGATGGATCAAATAAGTCCTCAAAGTCCTCCAAGACTTCTGGAGAATCAAAAAAATCTAGAGTCTGTGCATCGGCTCCACAGATCTCGGAGCAGACTGTCTTCTCTTTTTGGAGCCGGTCCCCGGTCTTGGAACCGGTATCCGAAACTCCTAAATTGCCTCTACTCCAGTCGGTACCATCAGTCCAATCATCTTGATCTTCTGTAAGCCTATCTGATTTGTATGTGGATCGGGTGGTGCAGAAGCTTTTACAGGCACCAGCCTTTTCCGAATTATCGGCTCCAACCCAGGTGGCTTCGGAGCCAAAGACCCATATTCCAGCTATATCTCTTCCTCCTCTGAGCCATACCGGTCCTTCGTAGCCGGAGGAGTCAGACCTGCTGATTGTCGAGCCTTCAGAGCCGACGCTTGCTCCAGTGTCTTTGGCTCCATTCACTCTGATGTCCTCGGCACCGATCGAGGACTCTAGGTGTCGACACTCTCTAGTCTGGTCAAGAGAAAATAGTTGAAATGACTTGTCAGTTCTGACTGTGCCTCTCGGGGCTTTGGCTCAGATGAGCTCAGCTCCTACCTCGGGCTCGGAGCTCAGTGTCCTGGTGCCGGGGATATCGATGGTTTCTTCGGATCCGTCGTTCCCTTCGCAGTGGAGCAGAGGTGCCTTTGAAGCCATGAGGAGAGTTATGTCTCCCAAGACATCCGGTCCGGCTTCTTCATCCTCTAAAGTGCCTTTGTGTGCTTCTGCCTCACAGATCCTTGCTAAGCGCAGAGACCGAGAGGCTTAGGAAGCCCCATTGGGTGGCCAATGCTCTTCCAAGACCTCCACAGAAACTCCCACTGATGAGGTTCCCAGGAAGACAGTGTGTAAGAGGGAAACATTTGTACTCCCCTCAGTCATTAACATCTGACACTGACTTGGATGAATCAGAAGGGTCCCCACGGTCCCCTTCTTTTGCTGAGATACTGGAAATCCTTAGGCAGAGGGGTGACTGGCAGTCCAACAACCCTACTGAGGACAAGTTGGTCCTCCTGAAGGCTTTCGGGTCTCAGCACTCCACCTCTTGGGTGTCTCCACTCTTCGATGAGCTGATGCAGCCGGTCTCACGAAGGGCGTGGGAGTCCCTGGATGCTATGGAGCCTGTCTCTAGGAGGCCTAATAAGTTCATATCTGCCCCCCCTAGATTAGTCCTTCTTGACAAAAGGTGTGCCAGTTAATGCCATGGCGGTGACGGCTGCAGCCACCAAAAAGGAAATATCTGAAACTTCCTTGTCTATCCATCCTCCTAACAGAGAATCCAGGATCATGGATAGATATGGGAAGCGCATGTTTAGTTCAGCGACTTTTGTTCTTCGCTTAACTGTTTAACCCATTTTACCAGACTACAAAGAGGTCTCCTTAAAGAGCTGGGAGATGCTCTTCAGGGTACAGGAGCTACAGGCAAAGTTGCCGCCCAGCTTGCTACCCTCAGTTCTATAGTAAACACATCCATGTGCCTCATTTCATATGCAGCTGATGGAATGAGTAGGGCAGCAGGTACAGGAGTTGATCTTAGAAGACACTCCTGGATGCGCTTGTGTTCCTTTGCGGAGCCCTTCAAGCCATCCTTAGTGAATACCCCCTTTGATGACACGTCCCTTTTTGGGCCTAACGTCAAGGAAACCTTAGCCAGGTGTGAGCAGGATGGAAAGACTTTGTCTGCCATCGGGGTCTGTTTTTCCACCCCTACCAGACCCTACCCCAAGGGTCAAAAGGGAGGAAAAATGTGGTTCCGAAAAGCCCAAGGAGCTTTCAGGACACACGTGGTGAACCCCCTCCAGGGGCAGAGGAGGGGGCAATAATGGAAGACATCACCCTCGTGGCAGAGGGGGTCCGCAACACCAGGGTGACAGAGATCAGTTCTTTGGGAAGCCCTAGCAGGGCTCCTGAAAGGAGGCCTGACTGTCCTGCTCTGGAGGCAGTCAGGGGTCGCTTATCTTTGTACCCAGACGCCTGGGTCAAAATAACAAACGACAACTGGGTACAAAGTATCATTTCCAGAGGATAATGCATCTCTTTCGCTACACCCCCTCCACCGACAAGGAAACTCCTGGACATTCCACCTAGTTACAGGGAACAAGCAACAGTAGAGGTCCAGCCATTGTTAAGAAAGAGTCATCCAACCAGTCCCAGTAGACGAGACAGGATCTGGAACTTACTCAAGATTCTTTTTAGTTCCAAGAAAGACAGGGGACTGGAGACCTATATTGGACCTCAACAGACTAAACAAATCTGTAAAGAAAAAGTTTTGGATGTTCACGCTTCAGTCAATACTTCCCTTACTAGGGATAGACAATTGGATGTGCTCGATAGATCTCCAGGATGCGTACTACCACATAAAAATGGCCAGGCCATCCAGGGATCATCTGCGATTCCGGCTGGGAGCCAATCATTACCAGTTTCGAGCCCTGCCCTTTGGTCCCACTACAGCCCCTAGAGTGTTCACCAAATGCATGGCAGTGGTCACAACACCTGAGACATTTAGGATTCCAGATGTTTCTGTACCTAGATGATTGGCTCCTTACCACCACCACCAGGCATCAACTCGTTCAGGCCAGGGAGTCCACTCGGTCACTCTGCAATCAGCTGGGCATTACAGTAAACTCAGAAAAATCTGCCTTGTCACCATCACAGCATATCGTCTTTATCTGAGCAGAACTGGACACCACCACTACCACACTAAGACTTCCAGTAGAAAAAGTCTGTCTTCTCAGTCAGCATGTCCATATTCTGATATCCAAAAACAAAGCATCAGCATCAGAAGTTCTGAAATTGTTAGCTATGATGGCAGCAGCAATTCTAGCCATACCACTAGGTCGTATACACATGCAGATACCATAATGGCTGTTGTTCACTCAGTGGTCTTACCAAGAGTTTCCCATGTCTGACATAATGATAACAAATTCTTGCAAAAAGGGTCTTCAGTGGTGGTTGACCTCACTTCGTTACGATAGGATGCCCATTTATGCTACCTCCTCCAGCAGCCACAGTGACCACGGACGCTTCCCTGATAGGGTGGGGGGCATTTTCAGGGAAAGACAGCCCAAGGCACATGGACCGATCAAGAGACAGATCTGCATATCAATGTCCTAGAGATGAGAACCATACTTTTGGCGTTGCAGTACTTCCAGGACTCTCTTCCTCTGGTTACGATTGCGATTCAGACGGACAACATGTCAGTGGTCTGGTATTTGAACAAACAAGGAGGAACCAGATTTTACCCCCTTTGTTGCGAGGCCCTCAGAGTATGACAGTGGGCTATTTCCATCCAGCGCTTTGTTAGCAACGCACATCCTGGGGTAAATCTAGTGTGATAGCAGACAAGTTGAACAGAGCAATTTTATTGCCCCACGAATGGTCCCTCAAGACGGAAATAGCAGACAGGATATTCCGCAGGTGGGGCTAGCCTTGCTGCAACCTTTTTGCCAGTCACATGAACACCAAATGCAGAAGCTACTTTGCCTTGATTCTCCCTCCGGGAGAAGCCCCAAGGGGCGCACTCATTCGCGATTGGCCCCAGAGTCTCCTCTATGCATTCCTACCAATCCCGTTGATACCCATTGTATTACAGAAAGCCAAAGCTCTGGCAAGGGCCATCATTCTAATAGCTCCCTATTGGCCTAGTCAGATTTGGTTCCCCTTCCTTCGACTTCTTTTGGAGGACCCCTGGATTTTGGACTTAGTTCCAGACCTTCTGACACACTCGTCTGGGGAACTTCATCCCTCTCTGCCCTCCCTGAAGCTGACAGCTTGGCTGCTCCAATTCCCATCATAGCCAGGTTCCATAACCTTTCCAATGAGATGAAGCATATTTTCCTATCATCTCATAAATCCTCTACGAAGAAGCTGTACCTCAGCAAATGGAAAAAATGTTCTATATGGGCCTCTAAAAACAATATTGATCCTTACCAAGCCCTTATGGCCTCTATTCTGGATTTCTTAACCATGATATTCAATAATGGAGCTGCAGCAGCAACAGTCAGCATTCAACTTGGTGCCATTTCTAACTTTCATCTGGGATTTGAAGGATTGAATATTATGTCACACAAATTATCCAAAGCCTTTCTCAAAGGGACCTTTCATATTAAACCACCTGTGAAATCTCTCTATTCTCCATGGAATCTAAATTTTATGCTTTCCCGCATAATTCTTGCGCCATTTGAACCAGCTCCCTCATGTGACCTCATATATTTTGTCATGGGAAACCATCTTTTTAGTGGCTATTACTTCTGCCTGCAGAGTGTCAGAGCTTCAGGCCTTATCCATTAAGCCTCCTTATTTGATTTTCCATGCTGACAGAGTCTCACTTCAAACAAACCCCTCTTTCTTACCCAAAGTTTGCATTGAAACTAATCTCAATCAAATTATTGATTTGCCAGTTTTCTTCCCCAACCATTCCAACAATTTAGAGTACATGCTGCACAAACTTGATGTCCAGACAGCTCAGATTTTATTTGGATAGAACAAAAGATTTCAGGAAATCAGACCAGATTTTTGTTTCATTCTCAGATTCCAGGAAAGGGTATGCCAGTGGCTAAAACAACTCTGTCTAAATGGTTATCTGATTGTATCACCTTTGCTTATTCAGCTGCCAATATGCCCTTGCAGCATAAAATTAAAGCTCACTTCAACCAGTGCAGTTTCTACATCATCTGCCTTTTCTGCCAGACTTCCTATTGATAACATTAGTGCAGCAGCCACTTGGTCAAAACCTCATACCTTTATCACTCATTACAAAGTTGACAGGGCCTCCTTTGGATCCACGGTCCTGAGAAATATACTCCTGTGAGCCACCCAAGGTTGATGGTGCTTGGGACGCTACTCATTAGTAAAGAATGAACAGCCAGATAGAACAACTTCACATGAAGAAGTTGTGTACTTACCATAACGTTCCATGTGAGTTGTTCATCTCGTCTTCATTCTTATGTCCCTCCCTTCTACCCCCTCCTGGGCTTTCAGAAGACCGAGATGCTAGATCCTTCCTGGTCAGTCAACCCTTCTATACTTTCTTATGGAGTTATAAAATGACATATGGTATTATTTTACGCAGCAAACAAGATCTGATGTGACTCAGGGTGCATCATGGGATAGGGATTTGGCCTTGAGCTACTTGAAATCCTCGAGTTTTGCAGTAGGTGCCGACTCGGAGCCGAGGGATCGGCTCCGAACCCATCAGTAAAGAATGAAGGCGAGATGAACAACTCACATGGAACGTTATGGTAAGTACATAACTTCTTTTTATATAGGGGGAAAACTGTGGGGAGAGTGGCCATAATTATCAAAACTCCCACAAACTCTCACACTCGCAATCTTTTATCACTTAAAAATGCAGAAGTTCTGATGGCTTTACTGAAACTTAATATCCATGAATTACCCCCCAGGAAGCAACACTGACATTGCTGAGGAATTATCAGGCTTCTTCAGAAATAACACAATGAAACTATTATATTAGGTTGTGTAAACATCAATTGGCAAACTGTAAGTATATAATAAGGCCATTAAACCTGTACAGTTTCACTCCATTAATCTCCACTCATACATGATGTGACACAGTTGTAGAAACTCTACCATTGACTGGATTCTTACTAACACCCCAAAGCTAGTACTTTGGTACCCTACCCAACACATTAAGCAATCTCTTGCCTACCTTTGCTATAAAGCAGTCTCTTACCTACTTTTGCTGTACGACTCCATACTAACACAAACAAACAATAGCTTTCTAAAAGTAGAGTTTTTTTTTTTTTCTTGGACGTAATAAAATCCTCCTCCTGGAAGTTATGTATCCTTCACCTGGATGACGCAGTATCACTATTTAAGGAAAAAAAACATAAATACCCTTAAGTAACCTGACTCCACTTAGAGCCAAAAGTGTCAAGTTATGTCCTGTACCCTGGCTGTCCAGACAAACTAAAAGAACTCCTGAAACAAAAGAATAAAACCTGGTATTCTAGGGGTGGGTGGAGGAGCAAATGTGAATCCAGCTACCAAGCCTTTAAGCAGTTCAGGAACATTACTAAATATAAAATGAAGAATGACAGTATATTTTTATTACACAGATTTACAGAACTCTAATCACAATAATTCAAAATTATTCTGGTCCTCCGTAAACTACCTCCTAAACCCACAATCTGTCACTCAACCATCTCCTTCCCTGGATTCAGAAGTTACTAGCAATAGCTACCTAGTTCAATTTATATTTTATACAAACAGTATCCACCATCTGAAAAACTCCAGTACCACTGATATGGCATTGTGTCCAGCCACTGCACAACATAATTCTATTCTGTCATATGTTCTCACCTCTATAGTCAGAAAACAAAACGCGTGCAACACATCTCACAAAGCCAGTGTGCCAAACAGTCACAGCCCTTAAGAATAAACAACACACCTGATACACTTGTAATAGGTGACTATCGTCAGGCACACTGACATCCCACTCACCAGGCTGAACAAGGAGAGGGTCATGGTGAGCAGCCTGTCGGGCGCTAGGATCCGCCACATAACACAAGCACTCAGGTCACTCCAAGGCAAGTACAAATATGACTCAGTCATTGTCCATGCTGGTGTGAATGACCTGAGACGTACCTCCCTGGACTACATGAAAAGAGACATAGAGGAGCTCTCTGAGCATGTAGCCCAGGCCGGTATGACCCTGACCTTGAGTAGCATCTTACCCTCACCAAGAGTGATGCCACAATTTGAAGACAAGATGATCAATTTCAAAAATTGGCTTAAGTACTGGTGTCATTCAAAGGGGATCCAATGCCTGTCAGCTTGGGATGATATGCTCGACAAGCCACGATGCTTCGCTAGGGACGGCTTGCACCTGTCACCCCTGGGCTTTCGGATATTGGCAAAGGCTCTTGCTACCCCCATAGTGCCTTTTTTAGGCAAGGCTCAAAAGACAAACCCACCTCCATAGGTATCACAAGGGATAAGAAACTAAGAGTAATGCTACTCAACGCCAGAAGTCTAAACCTCAAGATGCACGCATTCAAAACTCTCCTTAGCATGGAGAACATCGATATCTGTGCAGTAACAGAAACCTGGTTCAGGGCTCCCGAGAGCACCCCAGCACTACCAGGTTATACCTCATACCATGCTTTTCGGCCCCAAAACTTGGACCGAACCACAAAAGGAGGGGGAGTATCGATATTCATCAAAGATACCCACACCTCCAGGTTGGTGGCAAAGCAGGAAGCATCAGAGACTATCCATGTGCAACTAACAGTGGGTAAAACTGCCTTCCAGTTTATAGCCTGCTACAGACCACCCTCCCAAACCCAGGAACCCCACTCGGCCTTCCTGAGAACACTGGAAAATATGAAGGTCTCTCCAAACACCATTATATTGGGCAACTTCAACTCCCCAAACATAGACTGGGAGCATTACTCTAGCTCCAACACCCTAGCCCAAAGGTTCCTAGAATTTATAAACTCAAATGCTATGGAACAACTTGTTACCACTCCCACAAGAGGGGAAAACATACTGGACCTGATCATCACCAACATGGGGATTCTGTGCTCCAGACCAGAAGTGTATCCCTCACTGGTAAGATCAGACCATAAACTAATCTCACTGGATATTCACATCCCGACCCCACCCCCTGCCCAGAAAACCACAGTGAAAAACTTCTCTAAAGCAAATTTCACACACCTCAAAACTGAGGTGGAATCCTTCAAAGCCCCCGGGCCTGTGGAAAATACGGCCCAGACCGCAGAATCCTTTATAAACGCATTCTATGAACACCTTCAGGAATGCATGGATCATGCAGGAATGCATGGATCATGTGATCCCAAATAAAACCAAGACCCAATCCTCCAAAGGCAGACGTCCTGTCTGGTTGGACCCCAGCCATAAACAAACTATACAATAGAAGGAGGAAGCTACTAAATGATAGAGCAAAATCCCAAAAAGGGAAGGCATCACTGATCAGTATTTGCAAAAAACTACGGGCACTCATAAAATTGTCTAAGGCCAGCTTCGAGAGAAAAATTGCACAGGACACTAAGGGTAATCACAAGGCTTTCTTTAGTTATGTTAGGAACCTGGGTGGTAATTCCCAGATATGCTCAGAATTGTTCCAAAATGACAAAAAATACACCGAACCCACAGACATTGCCAACATCCTAGCTGACAGGTTCAGCGCAAACTTCATGAACCATGATGGAAACTCTGGTAATTTGGTTTTGGCTATATTTCTTGTTCATCAAAGGTATTTGATGTAGTTTCCCACGTTAAAGTAATGCAAAAAATGGTGTACTCTAGTCCTTAACCTACCTTCACTCTTGTAGTTCCGATGGTACCTCACTAAATATAGCTCAGGCAGTGAAATGGCAAAATGACATTTATTTATTTGCATTTTGTTTACTGGGAAAGTCTACTGGGCTGCTAAGAACACATTTTTAGTGGAGGCAAGGGAGAAAAGCTCCCTCAGTGCATGGACATAAATGATTGAAATACATACGATGATGTATACTCTTGTATCACTGTATATATCACAAAGGAAAAATACAAAAAATTAGGTGACCTATAGGTGCATGATAAACAGTCCGGTAACATCAAAATAAAGAGTAACATTGTGTAAATTTTAAGATATTACAGTAGTGAGGATTTTCACACATTATTTGATAGTAGATAAGAAAACATCACAGTAATCCATATTCACTATTCCTTCCTGAATCTGTTGCGGTCCCCCAGGGTTTCATTCATGGTCCTTTATTGTTCAACACATTCATAAAAGATCTCCACATGTAGAAAAATATGCCACCATTATACAATATGCTGACTCACCAGTCTTGTGTACTGCCATAGACCTAAAGCATGTATAACAGCAAATGCAAGAATCCCTCACGTCCATCTCTTTAATATATCTTTAAAAAATATATATGTGTAAATTAATTCTATTCACACCAAATCTCAATGGTGTCAAAAGCCTTGGCGAGGTCGAGATAGGCTGTGTGAACCACCTTACCCTTGTCTACTACGGCTTTGATGACTGCCACAAAGAAGTCAGTCAGGTTCAGGAGGCATGATCTGCCTTTCACAAACACGAACTGGGTGGGATCCAGAGTTTGGGGGTTACCAATGTCTTTGTTTGAATTCCATGATATGTTCTATGGCCTTACAGACCAGGCTCGTCAGGCTAATAGGGCGATAGTTCCCGGGATCAGTGGTGGCTCTCCCTTTGTGGAGCAAGATAACTGTTGCTGTGTGCCATTCAGTGGGCACAAAGCCTGACGTGAGGCTATGATTGAACATGCTGCTTAGGTGGGGAGCCAGTTCATTCTAAAGTTCGTGTAAAACGCAGCCTGGGATGTTGTCCTGTCCCATGGATGCTGTATTTTGGCTTTAGAGAGAGTGCAGCTTTTGCCTGTGTAGTTATGATTACAGGGACTCTGAATTCTTCCTGTATAGATATGGACCCATTACGGGTGAGAGGGCGATAAAGTTAGCACTGAATTTATCTGCCAGGATGTTGGCAATATCAGTTGATTCTGTAATTTTCGTGCCATTGTGCTGTGTAACTCAGCACAGATCTGGGTGTTGCCTTTGAGATTCTTGACATAGCTATAGAATGCTTTGTGGTTGTCCCTAGAATCAGTGGCAATTTTGTTTTCGTAGCTGGCTTTGGAGGATTTTATAAGGGATCTGAGCTTCTTACTGAGGCTGACCTGCACTCATGGGAATTTACTCTCTTTTGCAACAGTTTCTTCCTTCTGTTGTAGAGTTTGTTTATGGCAGGGGACCACCAGATTGGCTTCCTTTTTTTGGAGGATAACGTCTTGGTTCTGTTTGGGATAGCACGATCCATGCACTCGTGTAAGTGCTTATAGAGTGTATTTGTGTAGGATTCAGCAGTCATAACTGTATTGTCCATCTGTATGGGTGTCATGAAGTTTGCCACTTCTGTCTTAAGAAGCATGAAGTTGGCTTTGGAGAAACTTTTTACAATGGTTTCCTTAATGGGGGCGCAGATGTGTAGGGTGATTAGCTTATGGTCGGATCTGGCCAACGAGGAGTTGACTTCAGGTGTATAACACTGGTCATTCATGTTGGTAATGACTAGGTCTAGGATATTGTTGCTCCTGGTGGGGGTGTGGATAAGTTGATCCAGGGCATTGGAATTTATGAATTCCAAAAAGTGTTGAGCGAAGGAGTTGGTACATGATTAGTTTTCCCAGTTAATGGTGGGGTAGTTGAAATCGCCATTATTAGGGTGTTTGGTTGAACTTCTAATTTTGCCATCACTGAACATGTAATTAATACCATGCTCCTTGGTGTCCAGTTCGATGAAAGTATGAAATTTGACTGCCAAGTAAAAAGTGTAGTTTTTTAAAAAAGCCTAATACTTTTCTTGCTGTGCAGAATTAAGCCTTACTTGACTGATATTGCTGGAAAACACATATTAGTGCTTCCTTCGGCTTCCATCCATACTCTGTGCTGCACCATATTGATTAACTTAACTTACCCAGTACAACCTTTTCGAATAATACTGCAAATACCTAGACCAACTGTCAACATGCCTTACACAATATATCACTGCCTGCCACTCAAAAGAAGAAAACATCTCTGTACAAAACTCTCCCACTCCTCGTCTTTCTCACAAATTTTTACTGCACAAATCTCTTACAAACCTGACCGGTGCTCAACCTTAGCTGATTTCCTGCATTATGGATAACTGTGGTCAGCAGACAGACTGGTGCTAAACAACTGTGCCAGAGACTCCTTATACTGTTCCCCACGTTTCTAAATTATGAACTCCATGTCCCTTTTCCTGAAACAATGTCACAGCATTCAGATTGCATCTTACACAATACTGCCTAGATTCTTGGCTTTGCTCCTGCTCCATGCCCAGTTGGACCTCATTTCTCCCCAGCACATCAAAGCACATTACTTTACCAGCATCACTATCTCGTGAAAGTATGAAATTTGAATGCCCCATAAAAAAAAAAGATAAAACAATTAGCCAGCAAAAGCTTGATACTTAATAGTAGCTTAAAATATAAACAACCCTTGAGTATTTCTCTCTTCTTTTTCCAGTCATTTCCCCTTAGCTTTATAACACAGCCATGAGTTCCACGCTCTCCTGTTCTGTAACAGCAGTGTGCTTATGCCCATAGCACCTATGGCCTCTACCTAGAAAAATATAAGTATTCTTCCCTACCCCTATGTGCCAGTTAGGCAATGTTCAGTCATGAATGGTAACTTCTAAGATTGTACTTGCCCAGTTGCATGTACCTGGATTTCGCAGGAGTCGTGGGACCTTTGTTAGATTGTAACAAGCAGTGCTGGCGTATTGTGCACAAGATGTTTTCCATTCTATTGCATAACTGCTACAGAAGCAAGAATGAAGTGCATTTTACCTGTAGCATAACCATCTGACCCAGGGATGTATTTAAAAATATTTACATTGTAAGACAAGTCAGAGATGGCTAGTCATAGCAGCAAAGGATTGTTTACAGTTCATGTCCTGTTACCAGATCAGATGAAATCATGGCATTATAGCTCTTTCCAAGAAAACAAGAATGTCTGTTGCATATATTTCATCATCCAATTTGCACTAGCATCCTGCCTGTTCAACCATTTTCTGCTGGTGGACTGCTCTGCTTAAATGTTCGTTAAGCATCAGAATTTCTCAAGGATTTTTTAAGCTCATAGCCGCACATCTCTTTACTGAAACATTCATTACCTGCTGTCCTTCACAAGGTTTTCCTTTTTATATGGTTGATCCAGCCCCAAACAGATGATTCAGTACCATGTCATCATAGAAGGTTCCCAGTTACACGCACACGGCACACCTTAAAACTGGTAGACTGCTTTACTTACATGTTCCATAAGTATCAGAATTATTCATGGATGTGTTAAGTGCACGGAATAAGCTTTATCAGCTTGACTTATAATTACAGTTAGGAAAAAAATGCACAGCCAGTTTCAAAGAACAAAATAAATGTTGCTTCCTGATTTGAGGCATTGCAATTCTTATTGGGTGAGGACAACAGAACAAATATGAGGCAAGCTAGGTATAGCAGTAAGGAACATAAGGAAAGCTATTAGTGGAAGGCAGAAGTCCAGGAAGTTATCAAAAAAAGAGTACAGGAGAAAGTGGGAGATAGAAAGCCAGACCAGACTCAACAAAGAAGCTGAGAGCGCAGTTGCAGTAGCGATGAACATGGCATCAGGCACATTCTACTAACTTTTGGAAAGTGACGCAGTAGATGGCACAAAGAAGCTCTCTCCAGTTTCAAGGCAAAGACAGAAAGATAAAGAAGATAGTCAGACACTCTACATAAGGGATGTCAACAACAAAATGCTCACCACCTTTGCCCAACGGTTCTTGGAATTCATAAATTCCAATGCCCTGGATCAACTAATCCATAGTCCCACCACGGGCTCCAGTATCCTAGACCTGGTCATTACCAACATGAGAAATTGATGCTCCACACCTATGGTCACCCCCTCGTTGGTCAGGTCTGACCATAAGATAATCACCCTTAACATCCACATCCCACTCCCACCCCCCAGTAAGGAAACTTCCATAAAAACTTCTCCAAAGCCAACTTCATGCTGCTCAAGTCAGAAGTGACAAACTTCATGACACCCATGCAGACGGGAACTAAAAGTTCGACTGCTGAATCCCTACAGTAAGGCACTGTATGAGCACATCCACTCATGCATGAGTCGTGCCATCCCAAATAGAACCAAGATGTTCTCCGCCAAAAAAAAGGAAGCCAATCTGGTGGTCCCTTGCCGTAAACAAACTTTACAACAAAAGGAAGAAACTGTTGCAGAAAAGAGGAAAATCCCAGGATGCAAAAAACTTCCTTACCAGCCTCAGTAAAAAGCTGAGATCCCTTATAAAATCCTCCAAAGCTAGTTACGAAAATAAAATTGCCAGAGATTCCAAAGACAACCACAAGGCATTCTATAACTATGTCAGGAATCTAAATGGCAATGCTCAAATCTGCTCTGAGCTACAACAGAATGTCATTAAATATACTGATCCCAAGGATATTGCCAATATCCTGGCAGATCAATTCAGTGCCCTCTTCACACCCTTCTCAATACCGGAAGATTGCCAAATTCTGGTAATAGCCTCACCGGTAAAAACGCACTCTCCAAAGCTAGGAATACAGCATCCATAGGACCAGATGACATCCCGGGCTGTGTATTACATGAACTACAAAATGAACTGGCACCTCACCTAAGTGTCATGTTTAATCATAGCCTCACCTTAGGCTTCATGCCCACTGGGTGGCGCACAGCTACAGTTATCACACTCCACAAGGGGGGATCCACCTTGGATCCCGGGAACTACCACCCCATCAGTCTGACTAGCCTGATCTGCAAGGCCATGGAACGTATTATCATGGAACTTGTAAACAAAGACATTGGCAACCTTCAAACACTGGACCCCACCCAGTTTGGGTTCGTGAAGGGCCGAACATTTCTCCTGAACCTGATTGACTTCTTTGAATCTGTCTCCAGAGCCTTGGATGAGGGTAAAGCGGTCCACACAGCCTGTCTGGACCTTGCCAAGGTCTTTGACACCATCCCCCACTGTGGAATCTTAGATAGACTTAGTAAGCAGAGTATTAATCCCTACGTCACTCTATGGGTTGCCAACTGTTTTACTGACAGAACCCACACTTTAAAAGTAGCCGACTCCAAATCCAGCTCCAGGCAAGCAACAAGTGGAGTATCTCAGGGTTCAGTCCTGGGACCGCTCTTGTTTGGCATCTACTTCTGTGAAGTACAGGCCAACACTAAGGGACTCTGGCTAACAAAGTTCACAGATGACTGCAAACTGGGAGCCATTATTGAATCCCCAAATGATGTGGATACTCTACAAAAGGGCCTTACAGAAACAGATGCTTGGTGCCAGAGCCATGAGCTCAAGCTCACTGCCAAGAAATGTATAGTTATCCACTTTGGGGAAAAAACATGTACCCGTGAACTACCACATAGGTGGCAGTACACTAAACACCGAAAGTGTGATAAGAGACTTAGGGACACAGGTGGACAGTGGTCTGACCTTCGATAACCACATCGCCACAACAGTCAGGAAATCCTATGTGGCACACCTCATTACTAAGGGCTTTTCATCCAGAAAAAAGGAGGTCATTGTTCCACTGTACTCATCCCTCATTAGACCCATTATAGAGTAAAATGCCCCGTTTGGTATGTACCTCACAAGACATCTGCAACAGCTGGAAAGGCCGCAGAAATACCTCACAAAGAGGATTACCAGCCTCAGATGCCCTAAGCAGACAGTCTAAAAAAACTCAAGCTTTACTCCGTTCCATATCGCCTACTCAGAGGCAAACTCTGCCTAACATATAAAAAGCTATGTCAAACCCAGAGCTGTTGGACATGCTAC